>NW_022983488.1:599504-605160 GCF_010015735.1 Aaosphaeria arxii CBS 175.79
TGAAGCTGCCTGGAGTGCGTTGCCGTAGTGTCCACCCTGCGCGTTGACATCTACGCCTTTTCTAAGTAGCATCTGAACAATTTCAATATGGGCCTCCGAACATGCACGGTATAGTGGAGTGCCGCCATTCCCGTCTCTCTCGTTGATGTCGCATCCTGCGTCTAGGAGCGGAATGACCGCACTAATCAGCCTTGCAGAGGATGCGAAGTGTAAAGCATAGTCTGGAGGTGCGTGCTCCACCCAACGTCGCCTTATAGTAGGAATGTTAAATAGAGCAGTACTATAAACAATTGTACTGGCAGACACTACAAATCTCATACGATCAAAATGCCGCTGAACGCTATCCGGTTCGAATCCGTCTCGTAAAATCTTAATCTGCAGGACAGCTCCAAGATGTTGGCTCGTCTGCTGGAGAAGTTTCTCCAACTGTTCCACGACATCCGGAGATATTTCGTGACATACGGATATATGGTAATCAAAGTTCTGACTTGCATAGCCAGCGAACATATTGGCCTCAAGGCGATCGGAAAGTTCCCAAGAGTATTGCGCTGGATTATCGAATGCGACTAGACGGATGTACCTAAGACACGTTAGGCTCAGGCGAGTGTGCATAGCGCTCGAGCTTAGAAGCTGAGCTCTGATGGTGGTCTGTGACAGCCCTTCAGATGCAGTGATAAAGAACTCCCGAACAGTGTAGTGAATGGGCCGGATTATGCCATTGGTTTCTTCTAGCAGATTGCCACAGGCGTCTAGTATCACGCTAGGAGAACGGGGTTGTAAGTCCTGTCGAGTTGTACAGTCTGAAGTTGTTGCAAGGGCATGTTGTAGTTCTCGGGTGGTGAGAGGTCTTCGCGCATAAATCATCCAAGCGAGGCAATTCAGCGCTAGTGCCTTCATATACGATGGCTGCTCCTCGATCCGCTCTAATATCCGAACGTACGTTTTTGGTAAACCTCCTGGTAGTCTTTCTAGCGCGCTCTCAACTTCTTGGTCCATTTGAGCCTTGCTAACGCGACAGAGATTGTCTAGTTGGAGATTAACCCAAAGAAACCTACTTTATATTAATCCGACAGGTAATCCGCAGTAATAGGGCTATAACTTACATACCGTCCGCTTTTCTAGCGAGCGTCTGAGCAATCCTCTCTTCGAGTTCATCACTCCCAATGCAAAGGGTCTTTCCATACTCCCCTCTCCGGAGCCTCTTGATTTCGCTGCGCGCAAAGACTTCTATGTCGGCTGCAATATTCTCAGCTAGAACTGGGATCGTAGGTATGCGTCTGTCTTCAAAGGCTTTGATAATGTCCATCTCCCTTCGACTCGTGACAAACACCTTGACACGACAGGGAACTGACACGGTCACTATACCAGTGATAAAGCTGATGATACCCTCCCGTTCTTCCTCTGGACATTCATCCAAAGCATCAAAGACGACATACACTTCGGATAGTTTTTCGATGAGTGAAACGAATCTATCCAATGTACCGACCGAAGAGGGAGAGCCCGCCTCATTCTTGATTTGGAGCAAGCTGTCGGGTATTCGATCTCTTCTTCTGCATAACTGCTTGATGAGAGCAGCTATAATCAGGCTGACATCTTTCAATTGTTGATCCTGATAGTTGTAGTAGGCGAAGCAGATCGTAGTATCCTCTTGCAGCCCCTTTTCAGCCGTGATATGTTCTAAGACACTTGACCTAGTTTGTGGATGAGGACGAGTCTCAGGGTGTTAGATACATAATTACTTACGCGAGTACAGATTTACCAATTCCAGCTGTATGTCGTCAGCACGGTCTCTATGGAGCACTAATTGCGTTGCTTACGTTTCCCATGGCACCATAGGAGAGATGGGCCAGGACTACTGAACCACCGCTGATATTCCGGCTCCTTGGTTAACCATCCGCAAGTCTGCTTGTGCTTCTTCGCGTATGTCTGCTGGTGGACTCTCTCAAAATCGATGCTCGAGACCCACGAGAGGAATGCCGACTTTTCCTCTTCTAGATAGAGACAATCAGATGTTGTATAGCGATGGGAAGTGTAGACCTACTGCTCTTTTCATCTAAGAAAGCGTTAAAATGCAGCGCCTGAACAGAGTGTAACAGAACATGAAGATGGCGTTGCAAGTCTTCGGCAATGGACACAAATTCGGACTCAAATGGCTCCCAGTGCTGATGTAAGAAAGCTCGGAAGGACGTCCATGCTCGTTGGTTCCCGTTTACATCGACAAAGACGCGACGTGCCTTCCAGCCAAAGTCCACTATGCTTGTGTAAGCCTTGCGCAACGGCTCTTCCACAAGTCCAATATCAGCCTTCTTCGCATACTCCGCTAGTGGTGCTAGGTAAGCTTCGAATGTACAGATCATGTCAGTCAATTTGCTGAAGAACATTGTGAACTTCAAGGCAAGGTCGATAACGATCCGGACCGAGCCAACTACAATAGCTGATATCTCAGGGCTTGCCTGGATGCCTATAGCGACGCCTCCCATGAAGCTATTGAGCAGGCCCAGAAACTTCGAAAGACGATCAGCGTGAGGTCTAAAGGATGAGTTGTCCTTGTGTGCCATATCGTATGCCCGCACTTCGGATAAGAGCGTTTGCTCATCGATGGTCTTGGACGCATGGTCGAATGCCGCCTTTTCAGTATCGGGGACTTTCTGCTCATATTCAGCTAATGCCTTCTCAAGTACTGGATTTTGTAAGGTTGTTGGTCCCGGTGCACGTCCGCTTGATGGAGGAGGAGGTGTTGGTTGCGTGGACGGTGTAGGACCTAGCGTAGGTGAAGCTGAACGAGTAACGTTAGCGTCTGATGCTAAGAACGCGCGTGCGCGATTCAGAATGCGGTCTCGTCGTCCCATGGTGCGGTAAATTCGCAGGATCGACGGGAGCGCCAGAGGCTTTACATCAGGGTACGCTAATAGAGCGGTGGGCTCCTTCTAAGTCGGTGTTGCGGTCTATCGTCAACTTCACAAGGCTGACAAGGCAGACAGCTGAGGCTTCGACACGGCGCCATGCAGCGTCTGGGGATCACGGATTTACATTTCGCCGACGCAAGCAATCTGAGATCTTGGAGTGTGGCATCCTTCCAGAACCTTCCACATATAGTCACGTGCGTGCTATTTTTGGCTGTCGATGCCCGCTCATAGTCGCGCAGATCGCCCACTCGTTCGTTGCCTGTCATTACCGTCATCACCACCGTTAGCATTGATCCGGCCAGTCAGGCACTGAAAAAGGGTCTACCTTCGGGCGTATCCGATCCATATGCTGTCCTATCAACGCAGAGCGAAGTTCCCCGCTCTACCCTCTATCGTGCCCATGGACGACCGTCGAAAGAGGAAAAGGCTCAACGGCAGCAATACCTCACCGCTTCAACCCATCGAAGCAACTGGACCACGTACAATACCCCGGGATGGCATTATGCATATTCTGAGAACGGATATAACGACTCCAGTATCAGCCTGGAGTGGCTCAGGCGCGTATTTGACGAGGAGACCAGAGATCTAGCGAAAGGGAAACCACGAATACTAATCTGCGACGGCTTCGGAACTCATCAGACGCTCGAGGTATTGGAGTCTTGCTTTGAAAACAACATCGTCTTGTGTCGTCTCCCCTCTCACACCTCCCACAAGCTCCAGCCCTGATCGGTATCCCAAAATCGTTTTGTCCAAATCTAATTTACCTGCCTGAGCTGTTTGTCTGTGCACGGCTTCAAATACGTTTTACCCCCTACTGCTAACGCGAAATAGATACACACTAGGTCCTAATCAGGGCTATACCACTTTGCTTTTTCTCCCACCCCTTTCGTTGCACTGTATCTCTATATAGTGCAAGTTCCTTTCTATTTCTTAGTAGTAGTCAGAACGTAGTAGAAGGGCTAACGTACCAAAGTCCTACTCTAGTAGTCTTATCTAGTACCCTTTTTCTAATGATTGTATAGTTATTGTTCTCTTCTCAAGCCTGAAAACGAACGTAGCCCAGCCTTGATTTTCTCTATCCAGCTCAATGGCCTCTTGCATTTCTTCCTATCCTAGCGATGCACAAGACGCAGAGTTCCTTCAGGATTGGACACACTATATCAAAGAGCCATATTGCTTCCTTACCTGCCGCGCCTGCAGAGTTGTCCTGCCCCTTCGTCGTGTGCCAAATCATTTTAGCAGCAGTCCCCACAGCTTCCGAAGAGCAGACTGCGTGCGGGTTACTAAGGCATGGCAAAAGATTTACTTACCGCTCTACCCCATCTCTTTACAGACAGAGGCTGATGTCCATGCATGGCGCCCACCTATGACTCTTTCGCCAGCCATCAAAGAACTGCCTGTCCTACGAGCCAACCACTGCCAATTCGTCCATCCGCTGACCGGAGAGCGCTGTAATAAGCTATTTGGGGCCAGTCGCATCAAAACTATACAGAACCATTGTTACCTAGAGCATGGTTGGAAAAACCCGAGAAAACGCGGAAGACCTTCGCTGCATGCGAAACAACTGGCCATCACACTGCCCTGGGAATCAGGCGTGCCTTGCCATCGCATTGTGTCCCATGGAGTTGGATCGTCCCTTTGGCGCATAGATCTATCTAAAGAAGATAAAGATAGGGAGGGAAGAAAGAAACCTACCTCCCAAGAAGAAGCCTGGGATAGCATCGAAGACTGCCTTGACAAACGCTCCGTGCACCGTGTAGCAGCGCTGGAAACATCCTCTCGCTACCCAGTACACCTAGACCCCTGGATTGAGAAAACGGGTTGGGCTAGATATCTAAAGGGTCACAGTCTATCTGCAGTCACAGAGCTACTAGCACCACCGCAATCACAGGAGACCGGACTTGTAGCCCTACTACAGGCGTTCGATGGCGTAATAGAAGCTGCCCGTCTATCCGTTCTCGAGGAGAAAGTCAACGTCTTCTCTCTGCACCGCGTCGCCAGCTTTATACCCCATCGGCCGCACAAGCGTCCCCTTCTGACGAAACTCCAAGAGGGCACTTACCGAAAGTACATGGCTATCTGGCATAAACTCCTATGCTTCGTGTACCGGTCTGCCGTGCTTTGTCAAGGACCTTTGCTGACTTACACGCTTACACCGACACAACTCGAAGCACTGGCAAAGCTTCCTAAGCCCCATGGAGTCGTAGCGGCGTCAGCACCCGAGGCAGACCAGAGCGCTTGCCTCTCCCTTTGCATTGCCTTGCTCGACCACAAGTTGCGGGGCCCCATCACGGAGAGCATTGTGGTAGCGTTCCTTGCTGCGCTAGGGATCAATCGTGAGCGCAATGGCTTCGTCTCCGCGGTAACGTGCACGCCCGATCTGTCAGCGCTGGTAAAGATGGCCCAGCTGATTGTGGTTCAATTTGCAATCCACGACCATGAAGCCGGACGGGCGCAATTTGCAAGCGAGCTCATTGCAGAGATGCAGGATCGTTTTATGGTATTCGGCAGTGAGACGCCAATGAACTGGATTCTCAACTTACGCGCATATGGCGCAAGGATTCGTGATACTTCTACAAGCCTTGGGTTCCTATCTTGGTCAGATGATGGGCAGAGCCTTTCTTACAAGTCCCTGGAGATGACCATGAACGACTTGCGCTGGTTTCTGCGAGATCAGGTCAAAGAAGCCCAGGAGCAACTGCATGATTTACTTCTGCTGCCAAAGGGCGACACCGATGCACGGAGAGAGT
>NW_022983489.1:0-3791 GCF_010015735.1 Aaosphaeria arxii CBS 175.79
ACCTCTGCCTAGCACCGCTCCCCCGTACACCCTACGACAAGCAATCCTCGAAACCCTACGTTGCCATGGTCTCCTTTGTATGCTATTCCTGATGATTCGGAAGAGGACGACACCTTTGACAAAACGGAAACTCATAAGCAGAAGGAGCTGATTGATCAGCCGGAGCTACGTTCAAGCATCAGGAAGCGTACTCGAGAGATGGAAACAGATGAGAAGCGTCCAACTGAACTGGACAATGCCTCTGCCACCAACCAGTCACGGGCAGAAACAAATGAGCGATCAACTGGCGATCCGATATGGCGTAGCACAGTGCCGATGGATGAGCTCTGCATTCAAGACTGCACATTAGACAGTGGTGGGGAAGACGCGGGCTGGGAGAATGCCCATGAAGACAGTTCAGCTTCTTGTAACGACGATTCCAATGCCAATGAGTCTCTTGACAGCAATCAAGAGGTTCTTGATGCGCTTGATGAGCACAATTCCCGCGCGAGGATTCGGCACAACAATCTCGGGTCGAGCGAGCCTAAGCGTCAAAGGCGAGACGATTGGACCCGAAATCTATTTGATAGTCCCGAGGACGAGGCAAGACGGGATGTAAGCCGACGTGATCGGCAACAACGCGAGGAGCAAGCGATTGAGGATCCTTTGACTGCTCAGAGTGCAGAAAGACTGCACAAGATCCTTCGTGAGCTCTGGAATGGCTGTGGTCATCATAACGGCCAAGATGACATAATGGAACATGACCTGGCACATGGCACCAATTGTCATCGCCTTCAGGCAACGTATCCAAACCTGACACATGACGGCGAACAAGAGCAACTACTCTCTCTCGGCTCTTCGGGGCCTAGGAGGCTGCTAACCAACGTTGGCCTTTCGATAGACGGTTTTCCTAGAGAGGCAGGAGTACCACGGGCGTCTTTCGCCAGTAGTGACAAATTGCAGTTGCTCTATGAAGGCACAAGTGGTAGTCAAGAGAAAAGACCACGGATTTGCCTGCAACTGGAGCAAACAGAAACACCCGAGTCAATAGGAGAAGAGCACTTTGACACGGATAGCCTCATCATTGTTGCAAAAGGTACCGGTCTTTTTCGGAAACCTATCCGACTTTGTCCTATTCACGACGTCCAACGCAACCTTGCATCTAGCCTCCACCTCCCTATTCCAATTCGCACGATTGATACAACCGGTACAGTGCAGCAACGGAATTTCACTATTAATGAGATCCCTCACACTTATATTGGAACGGCAGATGGATGGGTTGGCAACATCTACTTGTGCTTTCCCCACATGATTCACAACACGGACGAAAAGAAGAAGACAACGTATCTTGAGAAGGATCAGCTTGCTCAATTCTACGACGAAGTGCTCTATCCAGCATTACATAATGTTCTTCCTGGAACTGCCTTTGCAAACCTCCCTCTATCTCACCATCTTGCGGAGATGGGTGCATGCGCAAAGTCAAAGGAAAATCAGACAAGAGGAATAGGATATAAGCAGAAGGCTCATTACTCGGTTCCTCCAGAGCAAAACGCTCAACTCTGGACAGAAATCGAGAGGACAATCAATGATCCAGAGAAATCCTTAGGACATTTCCGCGATGCCTTTATATCTTTTGATGTCAAAAACATCAAGACAGAGGCACAAGCGCATGACCTCTACGAGGCTATGGAAAAGTTTGACGAGAAGCTTTCAGAGTACTTCGACGAAGAATATGTTTCTCAAATGGCATTAGACCTTGGGCTCTTCATAGGGTCACGCTGTCCATCGCCATCAGTCAGTAATAGCGGATACCCTGCTGTTACTTATCTGTGGAAGAAATGTTGCGTGGAGGATTTGCACGCAAAGCTTATCAAGGAGGGGTTTAACAACAGTAAGGGCAATTATAGTGTCTATAATGTTGGGAACCTTGGTGACACTGTTTGTCTTACAGTAGAGCCACCAAAGAAATCAACAGATGCTAAGGGTGGGCTTTGTTACATTCAGGCGTACAGCCAGGCAAAGATACTTACTGAAGCACAAGGAATTTATCCTTTGCAAGACGAGAGTTTGAAGGAACTGGCAGTAGGATCAGCTGCATACTCTTACGCTGCTTCTGCTGCTAGATCTACACATGCAAGGAAGTGGGACAACGTTACCACAAAGTACGCTTCTGGCAAGCAGAGGCTACGAGATTCGTTAAAGAGTCCGCACGCCAATTCCTACAGCGTGCGATTCGAAATGCGGATTTTACGCAAGCTTTGGTCTGCAATAAAACGAAGGGCAAAAGCTGCACGGGACAACCTCCTAGTCCCAAAACATCAAGGCGTTCCTCCCTCAGTATGGTCAGTTGGTACAACAGAATTCATCAACTACCTCTACGGTAACTATGATAAATATCTATCACTCCTGGAGATGTGTGCAATTACGACGCAGGCTACTGGGCGGTCAGTACAGCAGATGCAGTTTATGCGGGTCCTTATTGAGCTTATACAATCCTTCCAGAACGCAGAATTGCAACGCAACTATGCACTTTGGATAGATAAAAGAGATATCAAAGGGGAAACACGTTATGGGCTTGGTTTTCAACATACCCTTACCCAGTATGGATATGCTTGGTTTGCCTGTAATAGAGTTGATTGGGATAGATTACAATTCCTGGACTCTATTTCACAAAAGCTGGCTGGAATTTCGAAAGCGTATCTCCTCTCGTGGTTCCCAGACAGTGATGGGGTTCTCTTCGACTCTCCTATAACCCTGGGCGACTTCAAGAACCTTCTTATCAGTGCACCCCTGGGTAGTGTAGCAGAAAAGGAGATTCTTATTCTGCTTGCACTTACCATCTGCAAGGTATATCGGGCTGATGTACTCAAGGCCCTAGAGAAGGAGATCCGAGCAGAGGCTTCTCACCTTATTCGGCCAGATGAAATTGAGTTCTCGAGGAGTGGTTTCCAGTCAGCACTCTCTACTGACCTAGTGTTTGTCGCCCAGAATCTTACGTGTGCTAAAACACCTAGGGAAATGTTTAAGTGGATTTGGGGCAACGATAGTCCCTACAACCGAGTTCACATAGTAACAAGGCCGTATCGACAACAGTTGCATACTATTTCGAATCTCTTTGCTACCGAGTTAGATTACCTACAGGCCCAATGGGAAGAGACCCTGTACTGTGAGTTCTGGAAACATCATCACGCAATTCCCTATCCATGTAGCTCTAGTGGATCGTTGATTTCAAAACCAAAGCCAAAAAAGGGTGAGCCCAACAACAGACGGAAAATGTTTGGGGTTCAGGCTTTAGATAAGGAAGGAACAACGTTTGAGTGGACAAGAGACAGAATCATTCAGGCTAAGATTCCGAGATATCCACCTGCATGTAACCTAAGGGGGGGAAAGCTTTCAATGTATCTATCACGCCTACCTAGGTAGGTAGTAAAAAATAGTAGTAACATTTGTATAATTATACTACTTTTGTTATAGACTAGGAGAACATGTAAATAAATAAATAAATAGTTCAATTTATAGTGCTATCTGGTTCCCTTTCGGGTCTATGAACACTTCCCCTACGTTATTGTGTCTAGTAGGGCAAACGTGATGCCTCTAATAGGGGAGGTATCTAAAAACCCCTACTTCCTACGTGTCCCCGGGTGCCTTCTGCTTACGCTTCTTCCTGCTATTGTACTGTGTTGCCATGTGAGGGCTTGGCGGAGTTTAGGTTGGCGTTTCGTGGGCTTTGTGGAATGGCGCCCACTTCTCCATGTCGACTCCTTCGTCTTCCTTTGCAATGCGGAAGTATTCCAGCACGTGTGTGTCCAGGA